>NC_049910.1:26553819-26600247 GCF_001411555.2 Juglans regia | reverse complement strand
AAACCAACCAATTGAATTCAAACACACAAACATGGACAATGAAATAGAAAAGAATCAATGGAACGACACTCCAAGCAATTGACAAACTTAGAGATGCAGGAAACCCTAGAATTTTGAAACCCTAGGTGATGCAAATTTCAACCAAACCCAAAACCCTAAGAATTTTGGCAGCCTACTTTTTGTTTCTACTTTTTTTTTTTTTTGGCAACCCTAGAACAATGAAGCCCTAGAATTAAATTTAAGGATGCTAGAATTAAAAGATAAAATCAGAACTGATTGGAAACCTTGCTCTGAATACCAAATGATATGAACCCGTGGGAATGAATTCCCTTGAACCCACAATCATTTTGAAAACTCTCCAAGAAAGCCAAAAATCAAGTCAATGGATGGAGAACCTAGACCCGATGAGAACTCGTTTCAAGAACCTAGATTATATTAAAATCTAGACCCGTTGAAGAACACGTCTCAAAAACCCAGATTACAAAGGAGGAACGCCACAAAGGTTGTGATTTACCTTTGATAAGTTCAAAAGTTCAATTAAGAACAAGAGGAGTAAAACTCAACTCACAATGAATAAATTCATCAAATTTCATAAAGTTCATTATCTGATTAGAATGAGGCTACATAGAGTATTTAAAGGAAAACCTAATGAAACCCTAGCCAAAATAAACCCCCATCTTCCAAAAGTACCCCTGGATGAACAGTGCCGCGGCTACAGTGAGTAACTCGCTACAGTAACCCTAACCCTAGTTCAATAAAATAAAAATTTCCCAACATGCCCTTGCATAAGCCCCCTTAAGTGCTTCCCATAATAAACTCAATTATTCTAAACAAATAAAATAAGTTCTTTAAATGAATTAAATAAGTTGAAACCCTTCAAGAGCCCAAGCCTTTAAGTCTTGTCGTTGCCATCTTCCATAGCTGATCAAATGAATTAAAACTGGATCTTCATCCTTCAAGCCCCATCTTGAATGTTAGGCTCTTGCTAAACTTGTCCCAAGTGGATTGCATCAATCATTGCATTGTCTCCTTGATCTTCTTGGCCCATCTGGAAGTTGTAAATGATCTTTAAGATTAGGCTCATCTTGGTTCCCATCACTTCCACAAACGTTCATGTAACACTTCAATGAAAGGCAAATGATACTCCCACAAACATTCATGTAACACATCGATGAATGGCAATTGATACTTCTACAAACTTTCATGCAAAACGTCATTGAAAGAAAAATGATATTCCCACAAATGTTCATGCAACACAACAAAAGTCTTCCTTACACCAAGGTTACCCAACAAACCAGCATGTCTATCACACCCAAGCAACTTATGCAAAAAACTAGTAGGCACACAAAATCTAATCCCTCTAAACGAGTAGTACCAATCTAGTTTATAGAACTTACCAAACGATGCTTTCTCACTTGTTCCATACACACTAGCAAAGTCATCATCATTAGCACGCAATTCCTTATCATATTCAAGTCCCAACAATCTTGCATCTAAAATGAAAACAAGAACATACTTTCCTGCTAAAGCATCAATCACAAAATTTTCCATACCTTGTGTGTATTTGAATACATGAGGAAAAGTCTCAATACAGTCCTCCCACTTAGCATGCATTCTACTCAACAACTTACCTTGTCCCTTTAAGTGTGTCAATGACTCATGTTCTTCAAATAAAGGTCGGTTAGGAATTGTGGCACCTGGCACAAGATCAACGTAGTGCTCTATCTCCCTAATAGGTGACAATCCCCTAAACACACCTCTAGGAATCACGATCTCATATCCCTGCAACAAAGAAACAACAGCACTAGGCAAAGAGTCGTTAAATTCGTTAGCATAAAAGCTGCCCTTAGCATAAAAACTCACTTTTATCTTTTTATTTCTCTCTACAATCTCTCTTTCTTTTTCCTCTTGTGGCTCCACTCTTTTTTCTTGACTCTCAACCACCTCTCTATTTTCTTTTTCTCTCTTTCTTTCTTTTGATGTTTCGGCCTCATTCTCTTTTTTCCTCTCACTCTCTTTGTTCTTTTCACTCTCTGTTTTTCTTTCACTCTCCTCTTTTTTTGAACTCTCGGCCTCACAATTTTTTTCAACTCATTCTCTATTTTTCTTGAGGTTTCAGCCTCACCCAAATCTTTTCCCTTTGGTGGTTCGGTCTTCTCCTTTGCTACAACTTGATCATTCTTATCCCACTTTGGTTTCCAATGAGTACTAGAAACCGAAGTATACCTTGATGTACCCTTTCCTTTTAGCCTTCTCTCCACCTTCATAGCCATGTGCACCATGTCTTCTACCTCCTCATAATGTTGCAACTCAACTACATTGGCTATCTCCCTATTCAACCCCCTCAAAAATCTCGTCATCGTGACCTCCCGATCCTCCACTACATTAGCCCGAATCATAGCCACCGCCATCTCCTTATGGTAGTCCTCTACACTCCTAGACCCCTGTATAAGATTTTGTAATTTTTGGTAGAGGTCTCTATAGTAGTGGCTAGGTACAAATCTCCGCCTCATGATAGCTTTCAATTCTCTCCATGTTTCTACAGGCCTCTCAAGATTCCTCCTCCTATTGGTCACTTATTGATCCCACCAAACAATCGCATAATCAGTGAACTCATTTACAACTAGCTTCAGCTTCTTCTCTCCTCAGAGTAATTATGACAATCAAACACCAGCTCTATTCTTTTCTCCCACTCTAAATAAATTTCACGGTCAGTTCTACCTTGGAATGATGGTATTTTCATTTTTATACTCCCAAGGTTCTTATCTACTCCATCTCGACCCCCTGAGTTTGCCCTAAGGCCTCTTCCATGCCTAACTAGGACTATGTCCACCCAATCCAACTTCAGATGTTAAGCCTTCCTCATCCTCACCAAACTATCCATTCTTATACCCATTCTCAATTTTAGGCTCACGTGGCCACCTATCTCTCTCACCTTGCAAATTTCTAATTACTGCTTCTTGATTATCCTCACCAAGTTCAACTGCTCAAACTGTTGTTGCATGGCTTGCAATACAATGGATGAGTTATATTCTCTCCCCCTTAGTGATGAGCTACTCCGCTGAGACATTATAATGTGCTGCACAAAAAGAAAGTTAGTGGAAAACCTCACACACTCCCTTACGTGTTTGCACTCGAATAATGGCACTCCACTCGTGTTTCACTCTTAATTGGCCTTTTCCCAATAATAGTCTCACACTCTCTTGCCTTTTACCTCAAGAGCTTTCTCACTCAAGTTCTTTCAGAACTAAATGAACTCAATCAAAGGCAACCTTATTTTATCCCAACTAATAATTAGATCCAGGAAACAAGAACAAGAAAAACATGAAGGAATAAAAATGACACGAGAATCAATGAAGTTATACGAATGAAAGAGTAAGAATAAGACAAGATACCAACTTGAGTGATGTATGTAGCAGCCCCTTTGATCATAAGGTTTAATCAACAAATTTCTTTCTTTCTCTTTGTTGTAACTAGGTAGCAACTTTGAATATGCTATCTTCTATTTTCTTCGTCTTCTTTTTTTTTTTTTTTTTTTTTTTGGAATTTTCTTTTCTTTTCTTTTCCTTTCCCTTATTTTCTATTCTTTTCTTTTCTTTTCTTTTCCTTTCTTGATGGGAACCAATGTGAGCCTAGTCTTAAAGATATGTTACAAGTACCAGATGGGCTAAATACAAGTTCAAGAGCTTAAACGATGAAAATTATGCTTTGATTCATTTCATAAGCTATGGAAAGGGCAACAACATGACTTATAGGCTTTGGACACTTGAAGACTTTCAACTTATTTAATTAATTTCAAGGACCTATTTTATTTGCTTAGAATAATTGGGTTTATGCCTATGCAAGGGCATATTGGGAAAGTTAATATTTTATTGAACTAGGGTTAGGGTTACTGTAGCGAGTTACTGTAGCTCTGTACTGTAACCGCGGCACTGTTCACTCAGGGGTATTTTTGGAAGATGGGGTTTTATTTTATCTAGGATTTTAATTAGGTTTTGGTTTAAATACTCTTTGTAGCCTCATTTTCAGAAGTTTATGAAGTTTATGAAATTTGATGAATTTATTCATTGTGAGTTGAGTTTTACTCCTCTTGTTCTTAATTGAACTTTTGAACTTATCAAAGGTAAATCACAACCTTTGTGGCGTTCCTCCTTTGTAATCTGGGTTTTTGAGACGTGTTCTTCAACGGGTCTAGATTTTAATATAATCTAGGTTCTTGAAACGAGTTCTCATCGGGTCTAGGTTCTCCATCCATTGACTTGATTTTTGGCTTTCTTGGAGAGTTTTCAAAATGATTGTGGGTTCAAGGGAATTCATTCCCACGGGTTCATATCATTTGGTATTCAGAGCAAGGTTTCCAATCAGTTCTGATTTTATCTTTTAATTCTAGCATCCTTAAATTTAATTCTAGGGCTTCATTGTTCTAGGGTTGCCAAAAAAAAAAAAAGTAGAAACAAAAAGTAGGCTGCCAAAATTCTTAGGGTTTTGGGTTTGGTTGAAATTTGCATCACCTAGGGTTTCAAAATTCTAGGGTTTCCTGCATCTCTAAGTTTGTCAATTGCTTGGAGTGTCGTTCCATTCATTCTCTTCTACTTCATTGTCCATGCTTGTGTGTTTGAATTCAATTGGTTGATTTTCACAATTGAGTAATGCTATTTGTGATTTAATTCAGGGCAAAGTGGCAAAAATAAGAGGTTGGAGTTTTTTGCTTGCGGGCATCCATTGATGCTACCACGACCTTAGGGTTAGTATGCCCCAACCCGGGGCAAATCGGAGCAACTCTTATTTTTATCACTTTGCCCATGCTTAGTTGGAAACCAATTGAGGGAAAAGTGGCAAAAATAAGATGTTGGAATTTTTTGCTCGTCGGCATCCAATGGTACTACCATGACCTTTGGGTAAGTATGCCCCAACCCGGGGCGAATCGGAGCAACTCTTATTTTAACCACTTTGCCCATGCTTAGTTGGAAACCAATTCAGGGCAAAGTGGCAAAAATAAGAGGTTGGACTTTTTTGCTCGCGGGCATCCTATGGTACTACCAGGACCTTAGGGTAAGTATGCCCCAACCCGGGGCGCATGGGAAAAACTCTTACATTTACCACTTTGGCCTTGCTTAGTGGAAACCAATTGAGGGCAAAGTGGCAAAAATAAGAGGTTTGGAGTTTTTTGCTCGCGGGCATCCAATGGTTGTACCACCACAATAGGGTAAGTATGCCCCAACCGGGGGCGAATCGATGCAACTCTTATATTTATTACTTTGCCCATGCGTAGTTGGAAACCAATAGAGGGTAAAGTGGCAAAAATAAGAGGTTGGACTTTTTTGCTAGCGGTCATCCTATGGTATTACCAGGACCTTAGGGTAGGTATGCCCCAACCCGGGGTGCATGGGAAAATCTCTTATATTTACCACTTCGCCCTTGCTTAGTTGGAAACCAATTGAGGGCAAAGTGGAAAAAATAAGAGGTTGGAGTTTTTTGCTCGCGGGCATCCAATGGTACTATCACGACCTTAGGGTAAGTATGGCCCAACCCGGGGCGAATCGGAGCAACTCTTATTTTTAGCACTTTGCCCATGCTTAGTTGGAAACCAATTGGAGGCAAATTGACAAAAATAAGAGGTTGGAGTTTTTTGCTCGCGGGCATCCAGGGGTACTACCACGACGTTAGGGTTACTATGCCCCAAACCGGGGCGAATCGGAGCAACTCTTATTTTAACCACTTTGCGCATGCTTAGTTGGAAACCAATTCAGGGCAAAGTGGCAAAAATATGAGGTTGGACTTTTTTGCTCGCGGGCATCCTATGGTACTACCAGGACCTTAGGGTAAGTATGCCCCAACCCGGGGCGCATGGGAAAAACTCTTATATTTACCACTTTGGCCTTGCTTAGTGGAAACCAATTGAGGGCAAAGTGGAAAAAATAAGAGGTTGGAGTTTTTTGCTCGCGGGCATCCAATGGTACTACCACGACCACAGGGTAAGTATGCCCCAACCCGGGGCGAATCAGATTAACTCTTATTTTTACCACTTTGCGCATGCTTAGTTGGAAACCAATTGAGGGCAAATTGGCAAAAATAAGAGGTTTGAGTTTTTTGCTCGCGGGCATCCAAGGGTACTACCACGACGTTAGGGTTAGTATGCCCCAAACCAGGGTGAATCGGAGCAACTCTTATTTTTACCACTTTGCCCATGCCTAGTTGGAAACCAATTGAGCGCAAAGTGGCAAAAATAAGAGGTTGGAGTTTTTTGGGGCATCCATTGGTGCTACCACGACCTTAGGGTTAGTATGCCCCAACCTGGGGCGAATCGATGCAACTCTTATATTTATTACTTTGCCCATGCTTAGTTGGAAACCAATATAGGGTAAAGTGGCAAAAATAAGAGGTTGGACTTTTTTGCTAGCGGTCATCCTATGGTATTACCAGGACCTTAGGGTAGGTATGCCCCAACCAGGGTGAATCGGAGCAACTCTTATTTTTACCTCTGTGCTCATGCTTAGTTGGAAACCAATTGAGGGCAAATTGGCAAAAATAAGAGGTTGGAGTTTTTTGCTTGCGGGCATCCAATGGTACTACCACCACCATACGGTAAGTATGCCCCAACCCGGTGCAAATCGGTGGAACTCTTATTTTTACCACTTTGCCTATACTTAGTTTTCCAATTGAGGGCAAAGTGGCAAAAATAAGAGGTTGGAGTTTTTTGCTCGCGGGCATCCATTGGTACTACCACGACCTTTGGGTTAGTATGCCCCAACCCGGGGCGAATCGGAGCAATTCTTATTTTTACCACTTTGCCCACGCTTAGTTGGAAACCAATTGAGGGCAAAGTGGCAAAAATAAAATGTTGGAGTTTTTTGCTCGCGGGCATCCATTGGTACTACCACGACCTTAGGGTTAGTATGACCCAACCCGGGGCGAATCGGAGAAACTCTTTTATTTACCACTTTACCCATGCTTAGTAAGAAACCAATTGAGGGCAAAGTGGGAAAAATAAGCGGTTGGAGTTTTTTGCTCGCGGGCATCCAATGGTACTACCACCACCATACGGTAAGTATGCCCCAACCCGGTGCAAATCGGTGCAACTCTTATTTTTACCACTTTGCCTATGCTTAGTTGGAAACCAAATGAGGGCAAAGTTGCAAAAATAAGAGGTTGGAGTTTTTTGCTCGCGGGCATCCATTGGTTCTACCACCACCATAGGGTAAGTATGCCCCAACCCAGGGCGCGTCGGAGCAATTCTTATTTTTACCACTTTGCCCATGCTTAGTTGGAAACCAATTGAGGGCAAAGTGGTAAAAATAAAATGTTGGAGTTTTTTGCTGCGCGGGCATCCAAGGGTACTACCACAACGTTAGGGTTAGTATGCCCCAAACCGGGGCGAATCGGTGCAACTCGTATTTTTACCACTTTGCCTATGCTTAGTTGGAAACCAATTGAGGGCAAAGTTGCAAAAATAAGAGGTCGGAGTTTTTTGCTCGCGGGCATCCAATGGTACTACCATGATCTTAGGGTAAGTATGCCCCAACCAGGGGCGAATCGGAGAAACTCTTTTTTTTACCAGTTTGCCCATGCTTAGTTGGAAACCAATTGAGGGCAAAGTGGCAAAAATAAGAGGTTGGAGTTTTTTGCTCGCGGGCATCCAATGGTTCTACCACCACCATAGGGTAAGTATGCCCCAACCCAGGGCGCGTCGGAGCAATTCTTATTTTTACCACTTTGCCCATGCTTAGTTGGAAACCAATTGAGGGGAAAGTGGCAAAAATAAAATGTTGGAGTTTTTTGCTCGCGGGCTTCCAAGGGTACTACCACAACGTTAGGGTTAGTATGCCCCAAACCGGGGCGAATCGGAGCAACTCTTATTTTAACCACTTTGCGCATGCTTAGTTGGAAACCGATTGAGGGAAAATTGGCAAAAATAAGAGGTTGGAGTTTTTTGCTCGCGGGCATCCATTGGTACTACCACGACCTTAGGGTTAGTATGACCCAACCCGGGGCGAATCGGAGAAACTCTTATATTTACCACTTTACCCATGCTTAGTAAGAAACTAATTGAGGGCAAAGTGGCAAAAATAAGAGGTTGGAGTTTTTTGCTCGCGGGCATCCAATGGTACTACCACCACCATACGGTAAGTATGCCCCAACCCGGTGCAAATCGGTGCAACTCTTATTTTTACCACTTTGCCTATACTTAGTTTTCCAATTGAGGGCAAAGTGGCAAAAATAAGAGGTTTGAGTTTTTTGCTCGTGGGCATCCATTGGTACTACCACGACCTTAGGGTTAGTATGCCCCAACCCGGGGCGAATCGGAGCAATTCTTATTTTTACCACTTTGCCCATGCTTAGTTCGAAACCAATTGAGGGCAAAGTGGCAAAAATAAGAGGTTGGAGTTTTTTGCTCGCGGGCATCCATTGGTGCTACTGACCTTAGGGTTAGTATGTCCCAACCGGGGCGAATCGGATCAACTCTTATTTTTACCACTTTGCCCATGCTTCGTTGGAAACCAATTGAGGGCAAAGTGGCAAAAATAAGAGGTTGGAGTTTTTTGATCGCGGGCATCCATTGGTACTACCACGACCTTAGGGTTAGTGATATGGACCCGCGGTAACGGAATTCCTTGAACCCACAGTCAATTTGAAAACTTTCCAAGAAAGACAAAATCAAGTCAATGGATGGAGAACCTAGATTATATTAAAATCTAGACCCGTTGAAGAACCCGTCTCAAGAACCCAGATTACAAAGGAAGAACGCCACAAAGGTTGTGATTTACCTTTGATAAGTTCAAAAGTTCAATTAAGAACAAGAGGAGATAAAACTCAACTCACAATGAATAAATTCATCAAATTTCATAAACTTCATAAACTGATTAAAATGAGGCTACATAGAGTATTTAAAGGAAAACCTAATGAAACCCTAGCCAAAATAAACCCCCATTTTCCAAAAGTAACCCTGGATGAATAGTGCCGCGGCTACAGTGCCGAGCTACAGTAACTCGGCTACAGTAACCCTAACCCTAGTTCAATAAAATAATAACTTTCCCAACATGCCCTTGCATAAGCCCCCTTAAGTGCTTCCCATAATAAACTCAATTATTCTAAACAAATAAAATAAGTTCTTTAAATGAATTAAATAAGTTGAAACCCTTCAAGAGCCCAAGCCTTTAAGTCTTGTCGTTGCCATCTTCCATAGCTGATCAAATGAATTAAAACTGGATCTTCATCCTTCAAGCCCCATCTTGAATGTTGGGCTCTTGCTAAACTTGTCCCAAGTGGATTGCATCAATCATTGCATTGTCTCCTTGATCTTCTTGGTCCATCTGGAAGTTGTAAATGATCTTTAAGACTAGGCTCATCTTGGTTCCCATCATTCCCCCCCTCCTCAAGAGGATTCGACCTCGAATCTCCACCTGGATCAAAGGGAAAATGATTAGTAACATTGAAAATAGTAGAAACATGATACTTAACTGGAAGATCCATTAGACATGCATTTTCCATAATTTGTTCAAGAATTTGGAATAGTCCATCCAAGCTACTCCTATCATCAATTGGTAAAGACTTTAAATCTGAAGGAGGAAATGGATTAAGTATACAAACAATTTCAATTGGTGAAAATTTAGTAGTAGCATGAACACTCCAATTATATGTAAACTCAATGATTGGCAAACAATACTCCCACAAATGTTCATGAAGCACATCTAAAGTCTTCCCCGAACCAAAATGACCACTCCAATATGCACACTCAATGAATGGCAAATGATACTCCCGCAAACGTTCATGCAACAAGTCTGAAATCTTATTTTCACCAGAATGACCACTACAATTATATGCAAACTCAATGAAATGAAAATGATACTCCCTCAAACGTTCATGCAACATGTCAATGTATGACAAATGATGCTCCCACAAATGTTCATGCAATACATTAATGAATGACAAATGATACTTCCACAAACGTTCATGCAACACGTCTTTGAATGGCAAATGATATTCCCACAAACATTCATACAACACAACAAACGTTTTCCTTACACCCAGGTTACCCAACAAACCAGCATGTTGGCATCCTATGCTAGTGGCAATTTAGGGCAAAGTGGCAAAAATAAGAGGTTGGAGTTTTTTGCTCGGGGGCATCCTATGGTACTACCATGACCTTAGGGTAAGTGTGCCCCAACCCGGAGCGAATCGGAGCAACTCTTATTTTTACCACTTTGCCCTTGCTTAGTTGGAAACCAATTGAGGGCAAAGTGGCAAAAATAACAGGTTGGAGTTTTTTGCTCGTGGGCATCCTCTGGTACTACCACGACCTTAGGGTAAGTATGCCCCAACCCGGGACGAATCAAAGAAATTCGTATTTTTACCACTTTGCCCTTGCTAAGTTGGAAACCAATTGAGGCCAAAGTGGCAAAAATAAGAGGTTGGAGTTATTTGCTCGAGGGCATCCTATGGTACTACCACTACCTTAGGGTAAGTATGCCCCAACCCTGGGCGAATCGGAGCAACTCTTATTTTTACCACTTTGCCCATGTTTAGTTGCAAACCAATTTAGGGCAAAGTGGCAAAAATAAGAGGTTGGAGTTTTTTGCTCGGGGGCATCCTATGGTACAACCATGACCTTAGGGTAAGTATGCCCCAAGCCGGGGCGCATCGGAGAAACTCTTATATTTACCTCATTGCCCTTGCTTAGTGGAAACCAATTGAGGGCAAAGTGGCAAAAATAAGAGGTTGGAGTTTTTTGCTCGCGGGCTTCCTGTGGTACTACCACGACCTTAGGATAAGTATGCCCCAACCCGGGGTGAGTCGGAGCAACTCTTATTTTCACCACTTTGCCCTTGCTTAGTTGGAAACCAATTGAGGGCAAAGTGGCACAAATAAGAGGTTGGAGTTTTTGGCTCGGGGGCATCCTATGGTACTACCAGGACCTTAGGATAAGTATGGCCGAAACCGGGGCGAATCGGAGCAACTCTTTTTTTTACCACTTTGCCCATGCTATGTAAGAAATCAATGGAGGGCAAAGGGGCAAAGATAAGAGGTTGGAGTTTTTTGCTCGCGGGCATCCTATGGTACTACCAGGACCTTAGGATAAGTATGCCCCAACGCGGGGCGAGTCGGAGCAACTCTTATTTTCACCACTTTGCCCATGCTATGTAAGAAATCAATTGAGGGCAAAGTGGCAAAAATAAGAGGTTCGCGTTTTTTGCTCGCGGACTTCCTATGGTACTACCACTACCTTAGGGTAAGTATGCCCCAACCCGGGGCACATCGGAGAAACTCTTATATTTACCACATTGCCCTTGCTTAGGGGAAACCAATTGAGGGCAAAGTGGCAAAAATAAGAGGTTGGAGTTATTTGCTCGAGGGCATCCTATGGTACTACCACTACTGATGCGAACCAAGATGGGCCTAGTCTTAAAGAGCATTTGCAACTTCCAGATGGGCTAAGAAGATCAAGGAGACAATCCAAGGATTGATGCAATCCACTTGGGACAAGTTTAGCAAGAGCCCAACATTCAAGATGGAGCTTGAAGGATGAAGATCCAGTTTTAATTCATTTGATCAGCTACGGAAGAGGGCAACGACAAGACTTAAAGGCTTTGGGCTCTTGAAGGGTTACAACTTATTTAATTCATTTAAAGAACTTATTTTATTAGTTTAGAATAATTGAGTTTTCTATGGGAAGCACTTAAGGGGGCCTATGCAAGGGTATGTTGGGAAAGTTATTATTTTATTGAACTAGGGTTAGGGTTACTGTAGCCGAGTTACTGTAGCTCGGCACTGTAGCCGACGCACTGTTCATCCAAGGGCACTTTTGGAAGATGGGGGTTTATTTTGGCTAGGGTTTCATTAGGTTTTGCTTTAAATACTCTATGTAGCCTCATTCTAATCAGATTATGAAGTTTATGAAATTTGATGAATTTATTCATTGTGAGTTGAGTTTTACTCCTCTTGTTCTTAATTGAACTTTTGAACTTATCAAAGGTAAATCACAACCTTTGTGGCGTTCCTCCTTTGTAATCTGGGTTCTTGAGACGGGTTCTTCAACGGGTCTAGATTTTAATATAATCTAGGTTCTTGAAACAAGTTTTCATCGGGTCTAGGTTCTCCATCCTTTGACTTGATTTTGGCTTTCTTGGGGAGTTTTCAAATTGATTGTGGGTTCAAGGGAATTCTTTCCTGCGGGTTCATATCATTTGGTATCAGAGCCAGGTTTCCAATCCGGTCTGATTCTATCTTTTAATTTTAGTATCCTTAAATTTAATTCTAGGGCTTCATTGTTCTAGGGTTGCCAAAAAAAAAAAAAAATAGAAACAAAAAGTAGGCTGCCGAAATTCTTAGGATTTTAGGTTTGGCTGAAATTTGCATCACCTAGGGTTTCAATATTCTAGGGTTTCCTATATCTCTAAGTCTGTCAATTGCTTGGAGTGTCGTTCCATTGATTCTCTTCTACTTCATTGTCCATGCTTGTGTGTTTGAATTCAATTGGTTGGTTTTCACAACTGACTATTGCTGTTTGTGGATGAATTAGAGAAAAGAAAAGAAAGGAAAAGAAAAGAAAAGAAAAGAAAGGAAAGGAAAAGAAAAGAAAAGAAAATTCGAAAAAAAAAAAAACGAAAAAAAAAAAGAAGGGGATGAAGAAAAGAGAAGGTAGCATATTCAAAGTTGCTACATAGTTACAACAAAGAGAAAGAAAGAAATTTGTTGATTAAACCTTATGATCAAAAGGGCTGCTGCATACATCACTCAAGTTGGTATATTGTCTTATTGTTAGTCTTTCATTCGTATAACTTCATTGATTCTCGTGTCATTTTTATTCCTTCATGTTTCTCTTGTTCTTGTTTCCTGAATCTAATTACTAGTTGGGATAAAATAAGGTTGCCTTGTCTTGATTGAGTTCATTTAGTTCTGAAAGAACTTGAGTGAAAAAACTATTGAGGTAAAAGGCAAGAGAGTGTGAGACTATTATCGGGAAAAAGCCATTAAGAGTGAAACACGAGTAGAGTGTCATTATTCGAGTTGAAACACGTAAGGGAGTGTGTGAGGTTTTCTTTTTTACCACTAACATTCTTCTGTGCAGCACCTTGTAATGTCTAATCGGAGTAGCTCATCACCAAGGGGGCAAGCAGATAACTCATCCTTTGTGTTGCATGCCATGCAACAAGAGTTTGAGCGGTTGAACTTGGTGTTAGGTGAAGTGAGGAATAGCATGGATAATCAAGAAGCAATGGTTAGAAATCTGCAAGGAGAGAAAGATTGGAGGCGACATGAGCCTAATATTAAGAATGGGTATGAGAATGGAGAGTATGGTGAGGATGAGGAAGTGCTAACATCTGAAGTTGGATTGGGTAGATATAGAAGAGTTAGGCATGGAAGAGGCCTTAGGGCAAACTCAGGGGGTCGAGATAGAGTAGATAAGAACCTTAGAAGCATCAAAATGAAAATACCATCATTCCAAGGTAGAACTGACCCTGAAGTTTATTTAGAGTGGGAGAAAAGAATAGAGTTGGTGTTTGATTGTCATAATTATTCTGAGGAGAAAAAGATGAAGTTGGCTGTAATTGAGTTCACTGATTATGCGATTATTTGGTGGGATCAATTAGTATCCAATAGGAGGAGGAATTTTGAGAGGCCTGTAGAAACATGGAGAGAGTTGAAAGCTATCATGAGGCGGAGATTTGTACCTAGCCACTACTATAGAGACCTCTACAAAAAATTACAAAATCTTATACAGGGGTCTAGGAGTGTAGAGGACTACCATAAGGAGATGGAGGTGGCTATGATTCGGGCTAATGTAGTGGAGGATCGGGAGGCCATAATGAAAAGATTTTTGAGGGGGTTGAATAGGGAGATAGCCAATGTAGTTGAGTTGCAACATTATGAGGAAGTAGAGGACATGGTGCACATGGCTATGAAGGTGGAGAGACGGCTTTTTGGAAAGGGTACATCAAGGTATACTTCGGTTTCTAGTACTTCTTGGAAACCAAAGTGGCACAAAAATGATCAAGTTGTAGCAAATGAGAAGACCGAACCACCAAAGGGAAAAGATTTGGGTGAGGCTGAAACCTCAAGAAAAAGTGAGAATGAGCTTAATAGTAAGAGTGAAGGTGACAGTAAGAGTGAAGGTGACTGTGAAAGTGAGAATGTGCTGAAAAGAAAGAGTGAAGGTGAGATTGAGAAGAAAAGAAACAGTGAGACCGAAATGGAGAAAGACAGAAAAATGAGAGAGAAAAAAGAAGAGGGTGAGACTAAAACCTTAAGCAAAAGAGAGAATGAGTTGAAAAGTAATTGTGAAAAAGAGAGTGAAAAAGAAAAACAGAGTGGAAAGAAAAGAGAATGTGAAGAAAGTGAGAGAAAAACAAAGAGAAAAGTGAGTTTTTGTGCTAAGGCGATTCTTAATCCTAACGGACTTGACGTATGTTTGCCTAGTATTGTTGTCTCTTTGTTGCAGGGATATGAGGTCATGTTTCCTAGTGGTGTCTTTTGTGGATTGCCACCTATTAGGGAGATAGAGCACTACATTAATCTTATGCCAGGTGCGACAATTCTTAATCGACCTTTCTTGAAAAAACAAGAGTCATTGACACACTTAAAGGGACAAGGTAAGTTGTTGACTAGAATGTATACTAAGCGGGAGGATTGTATTGAGACTTTTCCTCATGTATTCAAATACACACAAGGTATGAAAAATTTTGTGGTTGATGCTTTAGCAAGAAGGTATGTCCTTGTCTTCATTTTAGACGCGAAATTGTTGAGATTTGAATATGATAAGGAATTGCATGCTAATAATGATGACTTTGCTAGTGTGTATGGAACATGTGAGAATGCATCTTTTGGTAAGTTCTATAAACTAGATTGGTACTTGTTTAGAATGAATAGATTTTGTGTGCCTACTAGTTTTATGCGTAAGTTGCTTGTGTGTGATGGACATTGATGGGAACCAAGGTGGGCCTAGTCTTAAAGATATGTTGCAAGTTCCAGATGAGCCAAATACAAGTTCAAGGGCTTAAACGATAAAGATTATGCTTTGATTCATTTCATAAGCTATGGAAAGGGCAACAACATGACTTATAGGCTTTGGACACTTGAAGGCTTTCAACTTATTTAATTAATTTCAATGACCTATTTTATTTGCTTAGAATAATTGGGTTTATGCCTATGTAAGGGTATGTTGGGAAAATTATTATTTTATTGAACTAGGGTTAGGGTTACTGTAGCCGAGTTACTGTAGCCGTGGTACTGTTCACTCAGGGGTATTTTTGGAAGATGGAGTTTTATTTTATCTAGGGTTTCATTAGGTTTTCCTTTAAATACTCTATGTAGCCTCATTCTAATCAGTTGATGAAGTTTATGAAATTTGATGAATTTATTCATTGTGAGTTGAGTTTTACTCCTCTTGTTCTTAATTGAACTTTTGAACTTATCAAAGGTAAATCACAACCTTTGTGGCGTTCCTCCTTTGTAATTTGGGTTCTTGAGACGGGTTCTTCAATGGGTCTAGATTTTAATATAATTTAGGTTCTTGAAACGAGTTCTCATCGGGTCTAGATTCTCCATCCATAGACTTGATTTTGGCTTTCTTGGGAAGTTTTCAAATTGACTGTGGGTTCAAGGGATTTCATTCCCGCGGGTTCATATCATTTGATATTCAGAGCAAGGTTTCCAATCAGGTCTGATTCTATCTTTTAATTTTAGTATCCTTAAATTTAATTCTAGGGCTTCATTGTTCTAGGGTTGCCAAAAAAAAAAAAATTTGAAATAAAAAGTAGGCTGCCGAAATTCTTAAGGTTTTGGGTTTGGCTGAAATTTGCATCACCTAGGGTTTCAAAATTCTAGGGTTTCCTGCATCTCTAAGTTTGTCAATTGCTTGGAGTGTCGTTCCATTGATTCTCTTCTATTTCATTGTCCATGTTTGTGTGTTTGAATTCAATTGGTTGGTTTTCACAATTGAATATTGTTGTTTATGGATGAATTAGAGAAAAGAAAAGAAAGGAAAAGAAAAGAAAAGAAAAGAAAGGAAAGGAAAAGAAAAGAAAAGAAAAGAAAGGAAAGGAAAAGAAAAGAAAAGAAAAGAAAAGAAAATTCCAAAAAAAAAAAAAAGAAGAAGAAGATGAAGAAAAGAGAAGGTAGCATATTCAAAGTTGCTACATAGTTACAACAAAGGGAAAGAAAGAAATTTGTTGATTTAAACCTTATGATCAAAGGGGCTGCTGCATACATCACTCAAGTTGGTATCTTGTCTTATTCTTACTCTTTCATTCGTATAACTTCATTGATTCTCGTGTCATTTTTATTCCTTCATGTTTCTCTTGTTCTTGTTTCCTGGATCTAATTACTAGTTGGGATAATACAAGGTTGTATTGTCTTGATTTAGTTCAACTAGTTCTTAATGAACTTGAGTGGGAAAACTCTTGAGGTAAAAGGCAAGAGAGTGTGAGATTATTATCGAGTAAAAAGCCAATTCAGAGTTACACACGAGTGGAGTGTCATTATTTGAGTGTAAACACGTAAGGGAGTGTGTGAGGTTTTTCACTAACATTCTTTTTGTGCAGCACATTATGATGTCTCATAGGAGTGACTCATCACCAAAGGAGATGGTAGATAACACATCCTTTGTGTTGCAAGTCATGCAACAACAGTTTGAGAAGTTGAACTTAGTGTTGGGTGAAGTGAGGGATAGGATGGATCATCAAGATGTGGTAATTAGAAATCTTCATGGCAGGAGAGATAGGAGGCGTCCCGAGTTTAGTGTTGAAAATAGGTATGAGAATGAAGAGTATGGTGATTCTCTTGTTACTAGGCATGCACTCAATACAAAAATTAAGATGGATGATATAGAGCAGAAGAGTGAGAATATTTTTCATACTAGATGCCACATCAACAACAAGGTATGTTGTATGATCATTGATTTGAGGAGTTGTATTAATTTAGCTAGCACTACTTTAGTTGAGAAATTGAATTTACGTACCTTGAAACACCCTAGACCATACATGTTGCACTGGTTGAGTGATTGTGGGGAGGTTAGGGTAAATAAGCAAGTGCTAGTTTCTTTTTCAATTGGGAAATACCAAGATATGGTGCTTTGTGATGTAGTGCCTATGCATGCTAGTCATATTTTGTTAGGAAAGCCATGGCAGTATGATAGGAAGGTGATCCATGATGGGTTAAGGAACATGTACAGTTTTGAAAAAGATGGAAAAACAATCAAACTTGCTCCTTTAACTCCAAAACAGGTCCATGGGGATCAATTGAAGCTGAAATGTAAGGTTGCTCAAAACAGAAAGAGTAAAAGTGAGAGTGATCAAAAAAGAAAAAGTGAAAAGGAGATTGAGCAAACAAGGAAGAGTGAAAGTGAGAATGAGCTGAAAAGCAAGAGTGAAGGTGAGAGTGAAAGTGAAAGTGAGATTGAGCTGAAAAGCAAGAGTGAATGTGAGATTGAGAAGAAAAGAAATAGTGAGACCGAAATGGAGAAAGAGAGAAAAATGAGAGAGAAAAAAGAAGAGGGTGAGACTAAGACCTCAAGCAAAAGAGAGAATGAGTTGAAAAATAATTATGAGGTCGAGAGTACAAAAAAAGATGAAGAAAAAGAGAGTGATAGAAAAAAAGAGAGTGAAAAGAAAAAAGAGTGTGAAAGGGAAAAAGAGAGTGAAAAAGAAAAAGAGAGTGGAAAGAAAAGAGAGTGTGAAGAAAGTGAGAGAAAAACAAAGAGAAAAGTGAGTTTTTATGCTAAGGCAAGTCTTAATCCTAACGAACTTGACGTATGTTTGCCTAGTATTGTTGTCTCTTTGTTGCAGGGATATGAGGTCGTGTTTCCAAGTGGTGTATTTAGTGGATTGCCACCCATTAGGGAGATAGAGCACTACATTGATTTTGTGCCAGGTGCAACAATTCCTAACCGACCTTTCTTGGAAGAACATGAGTCATTGACACACTTAAAGGGAGAAGGTAAGTTGTTGACCATAATGCGTGCTAAGCGGGAGGATTCTATTGAGACTTTTGCTCATGTATTCAAATACACACAAGGTATGGAAACTTTTGTGGTTGATGCTTTAGCAAGAAGGTATGTACTTATCTTCATTTTAGATGCAAAATTGTTGAAACTTGAATATGATAAGGAATTGCATGCTAATGATGATGACTTTGCTATTGTATATGGAACATGTGAGAAAGCATCGTTTGGTAAGTTCTATAAACTAGATTGGTACTTGTTTATAAAGAATAGATTTTATGTACCTACTAGTTTTATATGTAAATTGCTTGTGTGCGATGGACATGGTGGTTTGTTGGGTAACCATGGTGTAAGGAAGACTTTTGTTGTGTTGCATGAACGTTTGTGGGAATATCATTTGCCTTTCAATGACGTGTTGCATGAACATTTGTGGAAGTATCAATTGCCATTCATTGATGTGTTGCATGAACGTTTGTGGGACTATCATTTGCCCTTCATTGAGTTTGCATATATTTGGAGTAGTCATTCTGGTGTCAAGAAAATATTAGACATTTTGTATGAACATTTATGTTGGTCTAAGATGAAGAGAGATGTCAATTGTATTTGTGGCAGGTGCATTACATGCAGAAAGGCCAAATTTATACTTTTGCCACATGGGTTGCATACGCCCTTACCTATTCCTAGTGAGTCATGTGTAGACATATCTATGGACTTTGTTTTGGGGCTGCCTAGGAAAGAAAGGAGTAGAAATTCTATTTTTATGGTTATGGATGGATTTATAGAGTTTGCATATAACAGGACCATGCATACTACCACTTTATATTCTCCTTTTGAAATTGTTTATAGACTTAATCTATTTACTCCTTTAGATTTAATGTCTTTATCTGTTGACAACAGGAGTAGTTTGGATGGATGTTCTCAAATTCTTGAACAAATTAATGACAATGCATATGAAATCAATGATAATGTTACTAACATTTTTCCCTTTGATCCAGGTGGAGATTCGAGGTCGAATCATTTTGAGGAGAGGGGGAATGATGGGAACCAAGGTGGGCCTAGTCTTAAAGATATGTTGCAAGTTCCAGATGAGCCAAATACAAGTTCAAGGGCTTAAACGATAAAGATTATGCTTTGATTCATTTCATAAGCTATGGAAAGGGCAACAACATGACTTATAGGCTTTGGACACTTGAAGGCTTTCAACTTATTTAATTAATTTCAATGACCTATTTTATTTGCTTAGAATAATTGGGTTTATGCCTATGTAAGGGTATGTTGGGAAAATTATTATTTTATTGAACTAGGGTTAGGGTTACTGTAGCCGAGTTACTGTAGCCGCGGTACTGTTCACTCAGGGGTATTTTTGGAAGATGGAGTTTTATTTTATCTAGGGTTTCATTAGGTTTTGCTTTAAATACTCTATGTAGCCTCATTCTAATCAGTTGATGAAGTTTATGAAATTTGATGAATTTATTCATTGTGAGTTGAGTTTTACTCCTCTTGTTCTTAATTGAACTTTTGAACTTATCAAAGGTAAATCACAACCTTTGTGGCGTTCCTCCTTTGTAATCTGGGTTCTTGAGACGGGTTCTTCAACGGGTCTAGATTTTAATATAATCTAGGTTCTTGAAACGAGTTCTCATCTGGTCTAGGTTCTCCATCCTTGACTTGATTTTGGCTTTCTTGGGAAGTTTTTCAAATTGATTGTGGGTTCAAGGGATTCCTTTCCCGCGGGTTCATATCACAAGGTGGGGTTCTTCTTTAAAACGATTTTCCTTTCATAAAACATTTTCCACACCTTGTACTTTCATTCAAAGAAAAACTAAAGCATACATGCATTCATTCATTTTTTTTCACTTTTCCTCTGGCCGATTCATGTTTATGCCCTGTGTGTTGGGGTTAGCGGTCTTTTGGACCTAGATTCCACCCGTGACCACAAGTTGGGAATCTCTTTCAGTCAGGGGGTAGCACTGAGTGCATCGCAGTGCTGCTTACTCAGCATCGCAATCTGCCAGTCCTTTGGTACCCATTCATTTAGCCATGGCCATTGAGTATTTTCATATATTAAAACATTTATTTCCTTTCATTCATTCAATCATTTTCTTTTCATTTATTTCATTAGTCTATTCATTTCATAAACATCAGTTCATGGTATCATTTAAAATCATTTCATATCCTCATTTAAAATCCCTTTCATAGCGTAAGTTAAAAATACACTTTCATCGCGTCACTTTAAATATCATTTAAAAGCATAGAGCATAAACCTTGACATTTCATTTCATCATTAAAAATAAAGACAGTAGTTACTACATATAACATCCATTCACATGCATACAACTATTACTTTTTGGTGCATAAATAGGGGTTGCCAAGGAAGACCATACATACATATATACCTTTAAACATTCATGCCTATCATATTTTCTCAAAACATCGTTCATTTCATTTTATAAAGCATCATAAAGAAATATTTCATTTTCATTTCAAATCATTTAGAAAACTCTAAAAAGAGTGTGAAAATAATACTTACCTCGACTACATGCTATTTACATTTCATGCAGTCCATTCATGTGTGTTAGATGGCAACTTACATGCATACATAAACTTACATCATTCTCTCTTCTAGTGCATATGTAACTTAAATTTAGAAAATGCATAAACTTCTCTTCAACCAGACTTTCGTCACTTAGACACACTATCATCCAAGTCCATCTTCTATGCTTTCCTTTATCGAGTTTTCTCAATCTCAAGGTTGTAACTTGTGACTGATGGGAACCAAGATGGGCCTAGTCTTAAAGATCATGGAGACAATACAAGGATTGATGCAATCCACTTGGGATGAGTTTAGCAAGAGCCCAACATTCAAGATGGGGCTTGAAGCATGAAGATCCAGTTTTGATTCATTTGATCAGCTATGGAAGAGGGCAACGACAAGACTTAAAGGCTTTGAGCTCTTGAAGGGTTTCAACTTATTTAATTCATTTAAAGAACTTATTTTATTAGTTTAGAATAATTGAGTTTATTATGGGAAGCACTTAAGGGGGCCTATGAAAGGGCATGTTGGGAAAGTTATTATTTTATTAAACTAGGATTAGGGTTACTGTAGCCGAGTTACTGTAGCCACGGCACTGTTAATCCAGGGGCACTTTTGGAAGATGGGGGTTTATTTTGGCTAGGGTTTCATTAGGTTTTGCTTTAAATACTCTATGTAGCCTCATTTTAATCAATTTATGAAATTTGATGAATTTATTCATTGTGAGTTGAGTTTTACTCCTCTTGTTCTTAATTGAACTTTTGAACTTATCAAAGGTAAATCACAACCTTTGTGGCGTTCCTGATATGAACCCGCGGGAATGAAATCCCTTGAACCCACAATCAATCTGAAAACTTCCCAAGAAAGCCAAAATCAAGTCAAGGATGGAGAATCAAGACCCGATGAGAACTCGTTCCTTAACCCATGAGATATCAAAACACGTACATGGAACTATGAGAAAGCACCTTGGCCGAAACATTTAAGTGCAAAAACATGAAACATGAAACATGCTTCAAACATCAAATGTATTGCTTAGAAATCAAAGCATAACGAAACAAAGCATGGAATCATAGTATTAGGCTAAGATCTAGAACCTCTAAGACATGGTATAGCTGAATCATCAAGCATCACAAAATAAGAACATTGTTTTCCTTAAAACCGAAATATGTAAAGGACATTCTTGCCATTTTTATCTCAAACCGAAACATGCCATTCATGCCATATTCATATTCCAAGATCATATAAGCATACTCAAGCAAGAAAACAAGAAATAGCAAGCAAAACAACCATAACAATAAAATGATTTATAGAAATATATACAAGTATTAACCAAGAGCAAGTTGAGTGTGTACTCACAAAAATCCACGAAATGAAATATAAGCAAGCTATAAATTGAAATATATTACATTAGAAAGAGTGTCTAAAAACCTTAATCCATGTTCTTGAGTGTGTGAGGGTTTCTAGGGCACCACTAGATTTTAAACCATTCGGCCTTTAGGGTTTTTAGGTCAAGAAACCCTTTATTTCACTTGTGTTTTCATACAAAACACAAACTAGGGTAATAACACATGATTTTGGCTGAAAACATGGAGGATGAACACCTCCCATCGTTCAGCTTCAAGGGTTTCTAGAAAACCCTAATTTAGTTTTTATGAAAACGTGTGTTTCACCATTTTTGAACTCCTTTGAGATTTGGATCTCATCTTGAGTTGGAAAAGTGGTATGTGTGTGTGGAAACTAAGAGAAAACTGAGTCTTACCTTGGTCTCTCTTTGAAGATGGCGAAAACTTCTCTTGAAAGGAATCTTCTTTGTTTGGTTGGAAAGAAAGTGTGAGAATCTTCAAGTGAGAGTGTGAGAGTTGTGTGGAGAAGATGATGGCTCATGCAAATTTCAAAAAAGGCAAGGGGAAAAGTGCATAGGGGTATACTTCCTCCCTTTTTATAGTGGTCTCTTCACTCCCCCCTTTGGTTGCCTCCAAAACCCTTGCATGAGTGACAAGTGGCATAGGTTTCTTCTTCCATCTTCTCCATTGCTGAAAAAGCCTCTTAGAATCCCATCCTTGAATTGCATTGGGAAGGGACAAGCTTGAGTGGTGTGTAGGGCTTCTTCCTTTGCCGAAAATCCCACCTTTTTCATTTTATGCCCTTCCCTCTTCTTAAGTTGAATATTCCTCAAGGGTATTGGTGTAAAAGACTTCATGCCTCTTCCTTTACCCAACAAGCAACCCTTGGCAGGAGTGACAAGTGGCATAGGCGTGTGCCTTGCCCTTTGCTGCCCACTCTTCTCCTCTTCTTCCCATTTTGTTGCTTCATGTTCCTTTTGCTCCTTCCCAAGGTGACTCCTCATATGCCATTGGTTCAAATTGTAAACTAAGTGACAAGTCGCAAGTGAAAAGGTGCTTGTGAGTCTAGTGGCAGAATTCTTAAGGGTAGATTAGTCCTTTTATGTTAATGTCCCTTCATCTAATTTTCTAGAAACTCTTTGTATGGTTGACACTTGGAAAAAACTAAAGATAACTTGAGTGTAGGCCTAAATTTAGAAGTCCCCTTGTGTCCCTTCGGTTTTCCCATGGAAATCTCCTAGAAAATCCACTTTCACCTTCCCTAGTCTCCCCTTTCCAGAAGGATCATTGAAGAAACTCGAAATTGGGCCAAAAGAATGGGTCTAGGTGTGTGGGAAAGGGCTTGGCCGAAAATCCTTTAGTCTCCCTAGGTCATCTTGTCTATTGTCTTTTCTAGAAGGTCTCTAACATGCATGACAAGTGGCAAATCTCTCTAGGGTAGGCGTGCAAGCCAATCTTTGGTTCCCTATGGGTCATGGGCTTAGGACCATTGGGCTTAGGTTTCCTTATAGGGCCGAGTTACACAAAGCATTCTAGGGCTAATCCTTACTTGGGCTCAAGTTGCTCAATCAAAAATTCTAAGGTCTTTCCTTTAACTAAAAATACTAAAGCCTTTAAAATACTATGACAACTAAAATAAATCTACGAATCATGCTTAGTCAAGCTCGGGTTATCACACTTTGCATACTACTACAATTTAAAGGAGTACATAGGAATTTACAATAGTAAGAAGTGTATGGTCAGGCTACTTACCTCGTAATCATAACCAACAATTTAGTCACATAGCTCGTCACCTATATAAAATAACATGTGGTCATAATTTAATTATAAAATTAATACATGATAATATAGTACTAACCCCAACGTGCCATTTGTGAAACATGCTATCTAAAATGCAATAACTTACGAGTAATGATACACAACACATATTTTAAAGTGAAGGTATTTTTGTAAAGTGATATTATTTTCATAAGCTATTTTACAAAAATATCATTCATTTTAAAATATGGTTGTGTAATGTATTGTAAAATGTGCCGCATCTTTATTTATTTCTATAACTTAAAGTCGAGGGCATGTTCGTAATTTATCCATCAAAGTATGCTGGCTCAGATGGTTTGCAAGCTAACAAGTCTGGGTTTTTATTTTAAGTAAGAAGGCAGGAGTAAGCCTTACGTGAAGCCAAATAGAGAGGTCGTGGTGGTGGAGCTTCACGCTTTTCGAGAAGGAGGAGGGGCTATGGTGGTTAGCATGCTATGGGCGGCTACCCAAGGCGACAGAAAGATGAGAATGACTGAGAGTGAGAGTTTACTGTATTGTTAGAGAGAGAAAGAGAGATGGACGTGAAGGGCATATCGTGGTGGTGTGAGGATAACACAAAAGGTTTGGCTGGTGGTTTCTGTGACTGTTACGGTGGTTGTGATAAGCTCGATGGGTGGCGTTGGTGATGAAGTGGAGCAACCAGGGTGTCTTAGGTTCAAGCGCACAGGGCTTCTTCTTATTTTCAGTTGTTCACAAAGGTGTGGGGTGGACTTGTTGATGCTCTTTGTTGTGGTTCACGACAGGTATGACTTGAGTAAAAGAGTGAAGTGCACGTGAGAGGGGCAGAGAGGTCACTGGTGGTTTTTTAGTGTGTACGAATGTTGGTACCTTGTCGTGAAATTTTTTATTCAAATTAGTATGAGAGAGAGAGAGAGAGAGAGAGAGATAATCACCAGCGCCGTGGTTTACCCAGGTGGTGGTTGTGGTGGTTCCCAAAGTGGAGTGGTAGTCTAGAAAAAAAAAGGTGAACTAGGTCATAAGGTGGTGCTAAGACTTACACGGCAATGATAAGTTTGTTTGAATTGGTTGGCAGTGTTCTCTTTTTCACAAATTGAGACTTTGAGATTGTAAGCAATAATTAGTCAGTAGCTAGGGAGAATATAACATGGGTAAGACGGTTTTGATAAGATGATAACTGTGGAAATATTGCTGGAAAATATAAAGGAAAGTGAAGAAGTCTGAACTATAGAGAAGTTATAAGGAGAAAATTAAGGGAAACTGGGTGTGTGCGATGTGAGGGATCCAAGGAGTGTAAATTTCTGATTCATTTTAATGTGCGTAAAAGTCATATGTGATTGAAAGTGTATTAGTACCATGGTGACCTAGGCCATTTGAAGAATGAAGGAGACCAGGTACAAGAAAGGCGGAAGATGATCTGGGAAAGGGGAAAATTTTGGAAGAAAGAAGTGAAAAGGCTTAGGGGCAAAATGAATGGTTGGACTTGAAGGTAGAGATCGAACGACTAAGAAAAAGCAGAAGAGAAGAGAGGTGATTCACCTCAAGGGTCGCATGTAGATTAATTAACAAAGAAGTTAGAAGTTGGTCCTACGTACAAGAAATACGCCTACTTGCAACACTAGAATTTGCCGCAATTAATATGCAAAAACACCGCAAATACATGCTTGGTTTAGGGTTCATAGGACTCTCCTTCTTTCCTTCTTGCACTAACATATCATATTCTGCTCAAGGTTTTAGCGCTTCTAGTGGAGCGGGAGTTCATCCAAGGGCAAATCAAGACCTAACATTGATGGGGAATTCGAGAGGTTTGGGATTTAAAAATCCTAATTCCTCTTGAGTTATGGTTGGTTCTAGGAATGCTCCAACATAATCAGTTGGTATATACAATGAGTGTGTAGTTGAGGGTCGTGGTGCTGTAATGATGGTGGTGGTTGTGGATGATGATGTGCTCGTTTATAGGATGGTTTAGTCCCATAACATATGCGTGTGTGCTCTGTTATATGGTGCGCAACCAGTGAACTAAGTGTGTGCAAGTGCTCAGGTAGAGGGTGGCCACCATCCAGACCTTGTGGGTACTCCATAGAATTGTGCCATCCAATTTGTGTTTTGACTCAAATTCCCACATGCGTTCGACAATGTGCAATTGTAGAATAAATCAAGAAGATTTTGTGATATATTTTTCTCCTTAATAATCTTCAAGACGTTATGTCATCTATTACACAATTTTTGAAGCAATCTCCTACCTTACTTTTGTTGGGCCACTTCAATTGTAATTTGGTTGATTTTCTCATTGAGAAACGATATTTGCAGAAATGAAGTGCGCATACGCTGTGCATTCTTTTTTTTTTAAAAATGAGTAAATATAATATTCACATCAAAAAATTAAATTTTAAATAGTGGTCATCTCTTTTTCAAGAGGAGTGTCCATGATTGTATCTAACATTACTTATAATTAGTCTTTCTTAATTGCTACCAAAACAAAGACTGTTCAGCTTTTACTTCAATCAGTTACCACAAAACTCCCTATCCCTCACTCTTGTCCTCTCTTTCACATGTCTCAACCTGGCCAATTAAAATAGTTTTCTTATCTATATCATATATAGTTTTTGGATTATCACTTTTTCTCTTATTGTAAGTCGATACAAACAAAATGACATTTGCATGCAGCATGTATAAACGCCATTACAGGTGGGAATTAATTCCTTGGACTATTTAGTACTTTCATGTTCATGAATAAGGAAGTTGGAATTAGATCCCAAAAAAAAAGCAAAAAAAGAAAAAGAAAAGAAAAGATAATAATCATAAAAAAAATCCTAGATGCCAAAATTAGAATTGTCAAAAGAAAATAGAAAATTACTATTGCTCTCTTGTTGGAATATGATCAAGAATATGATCAAGATAGTGCAGATATAAGGTTTGGGCAGGGCTGAACATAATGGGAAGACTTGGGTTGGAACCTAGGTATAAGATCCGGGATGGGCCATGCTCATGTCAGAAACCCTGTTAGAAGACACAAGAAAGGCTTAAGGAAGAATGAATGTCGCATTCAATTCAACCTAGGAATATTCAGGGCAGTTCACACAGAGCATTAATGAAATAGGAGAAACTTAGGGAAGAAGGCTCGCCGCATTCAAATGTAGAGGACAAAGCTTGGAGAGGAAGACACGCCGCATTAATGAGATAGGAGGAACTCAAAGAAGAAAGTATGCCCCATTCAATGCTACCCAGAGCTTGGACTACACACGGTGAACCTAAAGCAACCCCCGACTACCATGGAGACCAGGTTAGCAAGTATAAATAGACACCACTAGCAACCAACAAGATGGTTAACTTCTACACTCATCTTCTTTAATATTTTATTTTCATCTCTTACATCAAAACTGACTTAAGCATTGGAGGTACAACGGACCTCGAGGTCCCCTTTTCCACTGTGCAGGTGATAGTTCGAGCACTGTTTGAGTAGAGTTGCCCAGAAGCATGACATCAACAGTGGCGCTGTCTCTGGGCTCTTTGTTGTCCCATAATTAGCATGTCCTTCACATGTCGGCAACAACACTCTCCCAGAGTTCGCGACGTGAAGAAGCACAATTCAAAGCAATGGAAGGAAGACAATGAACAAACTGAAACAATACAGAAACTCATGGATGAAATGGAGACCCTTCATCAAGAAAATGCTATCTTGTGAAAGGGTAATGGAGAACTAGAAGCTAATTGACAGAGCCATCACTCTGAGATCCGCCCCTGACACGACAGATCCAAACACTCCAAAACAAGTATGAGGAGGTGGCTAAGCATATAGGCCCACCCTCTACGGTGGATCAACTCCTCACCAGTGCTAAGCTGCCATACAATGCTGAGATTATGGCAATACCTCTACCTTTGAGGTTCAAAGTCCCTCAAATAGAGGCTTATGATGGGTCAAAAGATCCATTGGAACACCTATAAACTTTCAAGGCCCATATGACCCTACATGGTTTCCCCAACGAGGTGGAATGCCAAGCGTTCACCCTCACTTTGAAGGGACTAGTGCAAGCATGGTTTGGTTTCCTACAGCCCAGAACCATCATTAGCTTCATCGAGCTAGCTCGTCTATTCTTGACACAGTTCATGGCCAGCCAAAAAAGGAGAAGACCAATGGTCTACCTCCTGACTGTGAAACAAAAAGATGATGAGAGTCTCAAGTCATACCTTTCTAGTTTTAATAAAGAACGTCTAAAGACATATATGACCATGATGAGAAAATCTTCTTGGCTGCACTATTGGGGGGAGTCTGGCCTCGTAACCCCTTCATGACAGAAGTTTCCTGGAAGACCCCGACCTCATTAAGAGAATTTATGGACTGCGTAGACGGTTTCATAAAGGTGGAAGATACGCTCTGAGCACTGACTGCTCCCAGGCAAGCTGAGATGGAAAGGGAGGACAAGAAGACAGCTGACTGGAACAGAGGGTCAAACCGGGACAACTACAAGAAAAGGGACTTATGAAACAAAGAGCAAAGGGGAGTAGGTCCTGCAAGGAAAATCCGGACCATGTATCCATTCCAACCTAACAATAGAAACCGAGGGAGAGCCAAACTCCTAAGAAGGACAAAGGTGAGATTCGTTACGTCCCAGATATTGTACCTATCACAAAAGCGGCGGACATAAAATTGAAGATTGCTACACCAAGAAGCAGAAAACGGAAGAAATGGAGGCCAGAGTAGATCAACGTGGAAACGAGAGGGGTGGGCCACAACTCAACGATTGTCCCTACTCGTGGAGAGACTGGTGTCGAAGGCCCGTTTGGAGAAATCAAAGTCCTATTCGAAGGAATCACAGTCCAACTCGGAGAAATTGGGACTCTGCTCAGCTGAACCAAAGCCATGCTCAAAGAAGTCGGAGTCCTACCTGAAGAAATAAAAGTCTTGACAGAAGAAGAACCATAGATCCACATAGAGAAAGTCTGCACCGAAGAAGCCTGGATAGAAGAGAACCTCCAATAGGTGAAATCAGCACAATAGCCGGACGATATGCGGGGGGAGGCACCACCTTCTCGACACTGAGGGCACATGCTAGGAAAGCCAGGTATGAAGAGGTGTTCACCACTTGTAAACCATCTCTTGGCGTCAGGGGTCAATCAAGGGAGCACCTCATAACTTTCAGCGAAAAAGATGAAGAAGGCTTGTCACATCCCCATGATGACACTATGGTAGTAACAGTGCAAATTGCTAACTATCTGACAAGAAGGGTACTTATCGACAACAGCAGCTCCGCTGGCATCCTCTTTTGGGAAGTGTTTGTTAAAATGGGAATCACTCCAGATCGGTTGCGATTGGCACCAATGCCCCTCAAAGGTTTCATCAGAGATATGATCCAGCCCATCGGGGCAATCACTCTGGCTGTCTTGGCCGGAACTGTCCCCAGAACAATATCCTTCATGGTGACTACCTTGTGGTGAAAGCCCTCTCCTCCTATAATGCAATCCTGGGGCATCCATCTTTGAATTACATGAGGGCTGTAACCTCCACATATCACCTGAAGGTAAAGTTTTCAACACCGTCAGGGGTAGGTGAAATGCATGACGAACAAAAAATAGCAAGAGATTGTTATGCCTGAGAAATGAAACCTAAAGCAATAGCAATACAAACTCTTGAAGAAAACAACGAGGGAAGAATCTTGCCCCCGCCTCCACCATAGACAGAATTGGATAGGGAAGTAAGAGATGAAGAGGCTCTATGACAAGCAGAGCCCAACGAACCACTGGTCCTGCTACTAGTGGATCACGAGAAGCCGGGACACACTTTCCGAATAGGGACCAGGATGGCTACCAAGCTGAGCCAGGCCATAAGGTGACTGCTTATCTAACATTGAGATGTGTTCAAATGGAGTCATGAAAAAATGCCCGGAATCGATGTATTAGTGATTGAACACCTCCTCAGCATGAACCCTGGGGCAAAAAAGATCAAACAAAAACACCGCAGTTTCAGTGCAGAGAAATATGTGGCCATCGCCGAAGAAGTAGATCACCTCTTGGTTGCAGGGTTCATCATAGATGTGCATTATCCTGAATGGCTCTCCAACTTCGTTTTAGTCAAAAAAGCAAGTGGAAAGTGGAGAATGTGTGTGGATTTTATCGATCTGAATAAAGCCTGTCCTAAAGACAGCTTTCTCCTCCCAAGGATGGACTTAATAGTGGATTCAATGGACACACCCTGCTTAGCATTATGGATGCATACTCGGGGTATAATTAGATTAGAAGGAATTCGAATGATGAAGAAAAAAAAGCATTCATTACCGACTGAGGCTTCTATTGCTACAAAGCAATTGCCATTTGGTCTAAAAAATGCGGGAGCAACGTACCAGTGGTTGGTCAATCAGATGTTCAAAAATCAAATCGGGCAGAATATGAAAGTCTTCGTAGACAACTTTCTAGTTAAAAGTAAGGAACCAGAATAGCACCTTGGAGATCTCCGAGAATGTAACATACCAGTCTTGGATTTAGGGTATATAAGTAAATTTCCTAGTAAATTTTTATTTTTCTATTATTATTATGATAATAGTTTTATCAGAATTTATATTTACTTTATTTTTATAATTGCTATTATAATTTTAATTGAAATTTGCTAGAGTTTTATTTTAATAGTGATTACTAAATTGTATCAGATTTACGTTCACTACGGTTTGGTTTGAAATTTAAAATTTATTTTTCTCTATCTCCATCAAACCTCTTCTCTGATTTTAGCCTCTAAATTTAAACACTTTAAACCACCAACCCGCAAGTTTCATCCCATTTTCTTTCAAATTTGAAATCCTAACCTCATATTCATCCTCATCCCTAGTTTGGTAAATCCGAGTCCTAATAGGAGACCAACTCTCATCAGAAAAATCCTACCATATATCCTCCCCATCGTCTTTAAAATCCCCACAAAGAATATCCGTTTTAAACACACGAAAATACAAAAAAACTCACTTGTGCTTAAGCTTCTTCTTTGTCCAGCAGCCAGCGTAGCTTCCATCCCAGCCACCCAACGCCGCTGTCGCCCTTAGCCCTCTCTCGGTGAGTTCCTCTTATCGCAGAGCCCCTCTCTCTCTCTTTATATTCTTTTGATTTTCAGATAGTATTACCAAGACTAAGTCCTTTCTCTTTCTGAACTCCACGATATTCAGAGCCCATTTTTAGCTTCACCGTCATTGATATTCACAGATCTGTCACATCAATTTTCCTCTCACGGTGAGTTGGTTTCTCCCTGTCGCGTGATACCTCTCTTCTTCAACAAAATTTTTCATTTCTGCGTTAACAGATATTTGCTTTTCATTAAAGCTTTGCACGCTTGTTTTCATTGAACTTACAAAACTGCCCCTCAATGAAATCTCTAGAAGCCTTGATTAGTTGCAATTCCCATTTCAGCCCTTAAAGTTTTGAACACATGTTTTAAGCTGACGAAAAGTTTTGTGAAATGGGCTTGAGTTGTGTTATTACGTGGGCTCTACCTTTGTGATAATTTTATCCTAAAGTTTAGTAGTTTTATGAGCTGCACTCAGATGTTGGACTTGATATTTTAAAGATGAATTTTACCTAAATAAACATATTAGTCATAGACTTATTTTATAAGAAAGTGTTTAAAGAATTGAGAATATATTTTAAAGTATACTATAGAGCCTAATAATTTAGTTAATATTTTCTTTGTTGATTTAGTAGAATTTAATAAAATTATTATGTTAAGGTTTTAATAAAATTATTATGTTAAGAATATTTAATAGAATTTACTAGGTTTCTTATAAGATTTATAATTATGTTAAGAAGTGGAACTTAGTTAAGAATTTAAGTTTTATGAATTATTTTAAAATATCTCGAGCATTCTTCTAATTTATAAATTAGTATTTTAAGTGATTTAAATACTAGGATTTATTGATTATACTGTTAAACAAAAGATTTGTTTAACTTATCTTTCCGATTGTGAATTTAACTAAGTAAGATATTAGTACTTATTTATTTCCGAACAAATTTAGTGATAGTTATTATTGTATATAGGTCTCAAGTTACGAAGTGATATTTAAGAAGAAGCGCAACGAGGTGAGTAATTTGATCATAAATTAGGATCATCATAGTTTAACTTATGTATAATTATTATTCAAGCCAGTTCATTTCCAGCCAATTATTTATGAACCACTCATGTCATATGCAAACATGTCATCCATCATAGCATACGATCATGTCATTCTGTATCATGTTTAAATTTAGAAATTATGATTATGTATGTAATATGTCATGCATCTCATGTGTATAAGACACGTATGCCATCTTAAAGTTAAGTGTAAGATAAGATCAGATCAGTTAATAAGATGGCCATTCAGATGCATGGTACCAATGCAGTTCAGTTTCAGGGTGGTGTGGAAGCCACGAACTTAGTCATGGTCCACCATAGTATGCCAAAATACTATCAGCGGCTCCCCTTGCTGCAGCGGGTTGCAGGGTCGGTGCACAACCTTGCACATAGGGTTAAGTGTGTTGGCCAGTCAGATAAATCAGTTAAATTAGTTAAAGCAATCAAATCAGTCAGTTAATTCAGTTAAACCAGTCAAATAGCATAAGTATCAGTATGAACAGTCATGAATTCTAAACTCTCAGCATGAAAATTTTATGAAAATCTTACGTTTAGTATGTTCATGTTGTGATGAATTTCTTATTGAGTCTTCGACTCATTTTAGTTTGTTTTTATGTTTTTAACCACCCAGGTGAGGATGATGAATATGAGCAGGCAGGTCAGGAGTAGAAGGATCAGTTATATTTAGTTCAGACTTTCTAAAATAAAACATGTTTTTATAACATGAATTTATTCAGTTTATTCATTTAATGTTTTTGTGAGACATTTTATTAGACATTTTTCTACAAAATAAATTTCTAATTTCATTTATGAAATTTGGGATCTCTTACCGGATTTATTTTTACGAAAAATACGTGACACTCCTAGCCTACGGGAAGGGGGTGTTACAGAGAAGCTTTTGTAGTACTCAGAAAGTACAAAATGAAGCTCAATCCACTGAAATGCACATTTGGTGTAGGTTTGGGGAAGTTCTTAGGCTTCATGGTCTCCGAGCATGGAATCGAGGCCAATCTCGAAAAGGTCAAAGCAATTGTGGATATGCCGCCACCTCGGATGATCAACGAAGTCCAAAGACCACCCTGAAGGGTGGCCACCCTAAATTGGCCATTGCCTTCCTTTCTTCAAGGTCCTTAGAAAGGTCCGGGAATGGGATGACGAATGGGGGCAGGCCTTCCGCAAGTTAAAAGCATACCTAGCCCATCCACCAGTTTTTAGCCAGACCAAACCGAGAGAAGACTTAATCGCTTACTTGGCGGTATCACGAAGTGCTATATCCGTCGTGCTAACTCTAAACAAAAAAGGAGTTCAACGGCCTGCTTACTACATAAGTAGGGCCCTGCTCGGTTCCCATCAACTGGAAGGAGCCCTGCACAGTTCACATCAGCTAATAAGGAACCCTGCTCGGTTCCCATCAACGAGAAAGAGTCCTGCTCGGTTCCCATCAAACAAAGGAACCTTTCTTGGTTCCCATCAACTAGAAGGAGCCCAGTTCGGTTCCCATCAAACTGAAAGGAGCCCTGCTCGGTCCCCATCAACTAGAAGGAACCTTGCTTAGTTCCCATCAATCGAAACGAGCCTTGCTCGGTTCACATCGTCTAGAAAGTGACCTGCTCAGGTCCCATCAACCAGAAGGAGGCTTGCTCAGTTCCCATCAACTGGAAGGTCCCTTGCTTAGTTTCCATCAATAACAAGACAACGTGCACTGCTCGATGTCTAAGTTTTTGCACAACCTGAGCCCGAGAAAAACAATGGAGGAAGACAAAAAAAAAATAAAATACAAAAAGCGGGAAAGAAAGACAAAATAGGAAGCAAAACTTAATCAAGCTTAAGCAAAACTAAAGGTATATTTGAATACATGTTTGTGAAAATTACATTAAGAATCCATGCAGGCCAGGAAACAAAAAGATATGCATAGAAGCTAAAATTAAGGAGGATCATCGTGAAAGGCTAGAGGCATTTCTTCTATGCCCATGGTCAGCAGCTTGTGGTAAGCTGTGCGATTCAGAGGAAGCTTGTACAGATTGAAGGTGGGAAGGTCAGTCTCAGGATTCTCCATCAATTGGTCTCACAAACGCTCAAGACCTTCCCTGTACCCATAGATCCAAGCTTGATCACGGAGGCTAGGAGCCAATCCGAGTTGGGACTTAAGGAGATTAGCCTGCTTTCGAGTAGCATCCAGAGAAGACTCTAAACGAGAAGCCCCGAGTCAAAGGCGTCAAGCTAAGGACCTTAATTTATCTACAGACGCGGCAATCCCCATGTACTTGTGAAATATCTGGCAACGGACCTCAATAGCACGCCTCTTCTCCTTTGCTAGTGTCTCGATGGCCTCCTGGCCTCGTTTCAGCTCTTCCAAGACGGGCTTCAACTCACATTCTAACCTCTGAACTTCTGCATGGGCATTTCCCCTTTCAGTAAGGAGAAGTTTAGAATAGACATGAGAATAGACATGAAGGTCTTCAATCTCTTTCCTGGTAGAATCCACCTCTTGGCCCTTCGACCCAATCTCCATGTTCTTCTCCTCAATCTCCAGACCCTTCAACTGGATCTCCTTACCTCTGAGCCCAATCTCTAGATCCTTTGCTTGTATCTGGCGATCCTTCACCCTGATTTCCAGATCCTTCTTGATGGGAACCAAGATGAGCCTAATCTTAAAGATCATTTACAACTTCCAGATGGGCCAAGAAGATCAAGGAGACAATGCAATGATTGATGCAATCCACTTGGGACAAGTTTAGCAAGAGCCCAACATTCAAGATGGGGCTTGAAGGATGAAGATCCTGTTTTAATTCATTTGATCAGCTATGGAAGATGGCAACGACAAGACTTAAAGGCTTGGGCTCTTGAAGGGTTTCAACTTATTTAATTCATTTAAAGAACTTATTTTATTTGTTTAGAATAATTGAGTTTATTATGGGAAGCACTTAAAGGGGCTTATGCAAGGGCATGTTGGGAAAGTTATTATTTTATTGAACTAGGGTTAGGGTTACTGTAGCCGAGTTACTGTAGCTCGGCACTGTAGCCGCGGCACTGTTCATCCAGGGGTACTTTTGGAAGATGGGGGTTTATTTTGGCTAGGGTTTCATTAGGTTTTCCTTTAAATACTCTATGTAGCCTCATTTTAATCAGATTATGAAGTTTATGAAATTTGATGAATTTATTCATTGTGAGTTGAGTTTTACTCCTCTTGTTCTTAATTGAACTTTTGAACTTATCAAAGGTAAATCACAACCTTTGTGGCGTTCCTCCTTTGTAATCTGGGTTCTTGAGACGGGTTCTTCAACGGGTCTAGATTTTAATATAATCTAGGTTCTTGAAACGAGTTCTCATCGGGTCTAGGTTCTCCATCCATTGACTTGATTTTGGCTTTCTTGGGGAGTTTTCAAATTGACTGTGGGTTCAAGGGATTCCTTTCCCGCGGGTTCATATCATTTGGTATTCAGAGCAAGGTTTCCAATCAGGTCTGATTCTATCTTTTTAATTTTAGTATCCTTAAATTTAATTCTAGGGCTTCATTGTTCTAGGGTTGCCAAAAAAAAAAAAATTGAAACAAAAAGTAGGCGGCTGAAATTCTTAAGGTTTTGTGTTTGGCTGAAATTTGCATCACCTAGGGTTTCCTGCATCTCTGAGTTTGTCAATTGCTTGGAGTGTCGTTCCATTGATTCTCTTCTACTTCATTGTCCATGCTTGTGTGTTTTGAATTCAATTGGTTGGTTTTCACAATTGAATATTGCTGTTTGTGGATGAATTAGAGAGAAGAAAAGAAAGGAAAAGAAAAGAAAAGAAAAGAAAAGAAAGGAAAGGAAAAGAAAAAAAAAAAAAATTCGAAAAAAAAAAAAAAACGAAAAGAAGAAGATGAAGAAAAGAGAAGGTAGCGTATTCAAAGTTGCTACATAGTTACAACAAAGAGAAAGAAAGAAATTTGTTGATTAAACCTTATGATCAAAGGGGCTGCTGCATACATCACTCAAGTTGGTATCTTGTCTTATTGTTACTCTTTCATTCGTATAACTTCATTGATTCTCGTGTCATTTTTATTCCTTCATGTTTCTCTTGTTTTTATTTCCTGGATCTAATTACTAGTTGGGGTAAAACAAGGTTGCCTTGTCTTGATTGAGTTCATTTAGTTCTGAAAGAACTTGAGTGGGAAAGCTCTCGAGGTAAAAGGCAAGAGAGTGTGAGACTATTATTGGAAAAAAGCCAACTAAGAGTGAAACACGAGTTGAGTGCCATTATTTGAGTGCAAACACGTAAGGGAGTGTGTGAGGTTTTCCACTAACTTTCTTTTTGTGCAGCACATTATAATGTCTCATCGGAGTAGCTCATCAGTAAGGGGGAGAGAATATAACTCATCCATTGTGTTGCAAGCCATGCAACAACAGTTTGAGCAGTTGAACTTGGTGTTGGGTGAAGTGAGGGATAGTATGGATAATCAAGAAGCAGTGATTAGAAATCTGCAATGTGAGAGAGATAGGAGGCGACGTGAGCCTAGAATTGAGAATGGGTATAAGAATGGAGAGTTTGGTGAGGATGATGAAGGCTTAACGTTTGAAGTTGGATTGGGTGGACATAGAGGAGTTAGGCATGGAAGAGGCCTTTGGGCAAACTCAGGGGGTCGAGATAGAGTAGATAAGAACCTTGGAAGCATCAAAATGAAAATACCATCATTCCAAGGTAGAACTGACCCTGAAGTTTATTTAGAGTGGGAGAAAAGAATAGAGTTGGTGTTTGATTGTCATAATTATTCTGAGGAGAAAAAGATGAAGTTGGCTGTAATTGAGTTCACTGATTATGCGATTATTTGGTGGGATCAATTAGTATCCAATAGGAGGAGGAATTTTGAGAGGCCTGTAAAAACATGGAGAGAGTTAAAAGCTATCATGAGGCGGAGATTTGTACCTAGCCACTACTATAGAGACCTCTACCAAAAATTACAAAATCTTACACAAGGGTCTAGGAGTGTAGAGGATTACCATAAGGAGATGGAGGTGGCTATGATTCGGGCTAATGTAGTAGAGGATCAGGAGGCCACGATGACAAGATTTTTGAGTGGGTTGAATACGGAGATAGCCAATGTAGTTGAGTTGCAACATTATGTGGAGGTAGAGGATATGGTGCACCTGGCTATGAAGGTGGAGAGGCGGCTAAAAGGAAAGGGTACATCAAGGTATACTTCAGTTTCTAATACTCCTTGGAAACCAAAGTTGGACAAAAATGATCAAGTTGTAATAAGGGGGAAGGCCGACGAACCACCTAAGGGAAATGATTTGGGTGAGACTGAAACCTCAAGAAAAAAAGAGAATGAGTTGCAAAAATATTGTGAGGCCGAGAGCTCAAAAAAAGAGGAGAGTGGAAGAAAAAGAGAGCGTGAAATAGAAAAAGAGAGTGAGAGGAAAAAAAAGAATGAGGCCGAAACATCAAAAGAAAGAAAGAGTGAAAAAGAAAATAGAGAGGTGGCTGAGAGTCAAGAAAAAAGAGTTGCACAAGAGGAAAAAGAAAAAGAGATTGCAGAGAGAAACAAAAAGGCAAAAGTGAGTTTTTATGCTAAGGCAAGCTTTTATACTAATGAATTTAACGACTCTTTGCCTAGTGTTGTTGTTTCTTTGTTGCAGGGATATAAGGTCGTGATTTCTAGCAGCGTGTTTAGTGGATTGCCACCTATTAGGGAGATAGAGCACTACATTTATTTTGTGTCAGGTGCGACTATCCCTACCCAACCTTTCTTGGAAGAACATGAGTCCTTGACACATTTAAAGGGACAAGGTAAGTTGTTGACTAGAATGCATGCTAAGTGGGAGGATTGTATTGAGACTTTTCCTCATGTATTCAAATACACACAAGGTATGAAAAATTTTGTGGTTGAGGCTTTAGCAAGAAGGTATGTCCTTATCTTCATTTTAGATGCAAAATTGTTGAGACTTGAATATGAGAAGGAATTGCATGCTAATGATGACGACTTTGCTAGTGTGTATGGAACATGTGAGAAATCATCATTTGGTAAGTTCTATAAACTAGATTGGTACTTGTTTAGAATGAATAAATTTTGTGTGCCTACTAGTTGTATGCGTATGTTGCTTGTCTGTGATGGACATGCTGGTTTGTTGGGTAACCTTGGTGTAAGGAAAACGTTTGTTGTGTTGTATAAATGTTTGTGGGAATATCATTTGCCATTCAAAGACGTGTTGCACGAACGTTTGTGGAAGTATCATTTGTCATTCATTAATGTATTGCATGAACATTTGTGGGAGTATCATTTGTCATACATTGTCGTGTTGCATGAACGTTTGAGGGAGTATCATTTGTGTTTCATTGAGTTTGCATATAATTGTAGTGGTCATTCTGGTGAATATAAGATTTCAGACTTGTTGCATGAACGTTTGCGGGAGTATCATTTGCCATTCATTGAGTGTGCATATTGGAGTGGTCATTTTGATTCGGGGAAGATTTTAGATGTGCTTCATGAACATTTGTGGGAGTATTGTTTGCCAATCATTGAGTTTACATATAATTGGAGTGTTCATGCTACTACTAAATTTTCACCAATTGAAATTGTTTGTATACTTAATCCATTTCCTCCTTCAGATTTAAAGTCTTTACCAATTGATGATATGAGTAGCTTGGATGGACTATTCCAAATTCTTGAACAAATTATTGAAAATGCATGTCTAATGGATCTTCCAGGTAAGTATCATGTTTCTACTATTTTCAATGTTACTAACCATTTTCCCTTTGATCCAGGTGGAGATTCGAGGTCGAATCCTCTTGAGGAGAGGGGGAATGATGGGAACCAAGATGAGCCTAATCTTAAAGATCATTTACAACTTCCAGATGGGCCAAGAAGATCAAGGAGACAATGCAATGATTGATGCAATCCACTTGGGACAAGTTTAGCAAGAGCCCAACATTCAAGATGGGGCTTGAAGGATGAAGATCCAGTTTTAATTCATTTGATCAGCTATGGAAGATGGCAACGACAAGACTTAAAGGCTTGGGCTCTTAAAGGGTTTCAACTTATTTAATTCATTTAAAGAACTTATTTTATTTGTTTAGAATAATTGAGTTTATTATGGGAAGCACTTAAGGGGGCTTATGCAAGGGCATGTTGGGAAAGTTATTATTTTATTGAACTAGGGTTAGGGTTACTGTAGCCGAGTTACTGTAGCTCGGCACTGTAGCCGCGGCACTGTTCATCCAGGGGTACTTTTGGAAGATGGGGGTTTATTTTGGCTAGGGTTTCATTAGGTTTTCCTTTAAATACTCTATGTAGCCTCATTCTAATCAGATTATGAAGTTTATGAAATTTGATGAATTTATTCATTGTGAGTTGAGTTTTACTCCTCTTGTTCTTAATTGAACTTTTGAACTTATCAAAGGTAAATCACAACCTTTGTGGCGTTCCTCCTTTGTAATCTGGGTTCTTGAGACGGGTTCTTCAACGGGTCTAGATTTTAATATAATCTAGGTTCTTGAAACGAGTTCTCATCGGGTCTAGGTTCTCCATCTATTGACTTGATTTTGGCTTTCTTGGGGAGTTTTCAAATTGATTGTGGGTTCAAGGGATTCCTTTCCCGCGGGTTCATATCACTTCTCCTTGAGTTCCTACCTTTGAGAACGGATCTTTTGATGACAAAACTCAATGTCTTCTATCAGAGAGTTATGCTCCATGAGCAGGTCGTGAAAATCATCACCCAAAATTTTCACCTGAAGGTGCATGAGGGTGTTCAGTGCCTTCCGAGCCCTGTAATTCTCCTCAAGGGCCTCCCGATCCTTAGAAGAGAGCTCTGCCAACTGATTGACAGCCTGAGGATCGGAAGAGAATATGGTTATAAACAATAATAGAGGTTACGATTTAGCTAAAAAAAAAAAAAGAGAGAGAGAGAGGGAGGAAAAAGAAAATAAGAGGAGAAGGGTCCCTTTACATTGGCAAACAAATGTCTGAACTTCAGAGCTCGCACTTCGATTGACTCTGTTCTGGCCTTCTTAAAGCCCAGCCTTGTTCTCGGCGACTTAGCTCCCCCAGCTTGGGGAGGAGATCCATCATACACCAACAACAGATCAGCTGGGAATCACCAATGGAAGGCCAGATGCTTCCTCGCCTCGAGCAGAGGTTCCACCCCTGGGAGCCTCAGAATTGTCTTCCCCAGTCCCAGATGGAAGGAAGGTAGGCAAAGCACTATCCTCCACCAGGATGACTTCTATGCGGTTCAGAGATTCAATCTTAGTTTGAGGAACCTCAGATTCCTGAGACAGATAATTAGCACAACATGAGCCAAATGTAGAAAAAATGGGAATTTGAGCAAAAGATTCAAGAAAATAAATACTTGGAGGATCACCGGGGGAAAGATCACTTCGGGAGCAGTTGGGAGGATCAGCTTGGAGACTGGAGAGGGATTCACCATCGTAACGGCCTGGGAGGGGTGGGCTCCAAGATCACCGAGTAGGTCAGGACTTCCAAGTAGGCTGGCTCCACGACTTCCTTGGAGGGCGGTTCCACAATATCCAGAGGAGTAGGCTCCATGACCTCCTCGGAGGATGGCTCTGCGATGTCCAGAGGGGAAGGTTCCATAACCTCTGCTGCGGACGGTTCCACAATGACCAGAGGGGTTGGCTCCACAACTCTGAGAGAGGTAGTTTTCATAGCCGTCCCAGAAGATGAAGACAGAAGATCATCAAAACCAGTCGGCTCAGGAAGCACAGAGAAACTCACAGAAGTCAAACCTGAGGGCTCCGGGGGAGAAAATGAGGGTGATGTTAAGCATTCACTGAATGCAGCTTCCACCTCAACGAGCCTTTCCTCAAAGGGAGTCGGTTTGTAAACTGGTGGCTCACGTAGGGGAACCTCCTCCTGGCTAAGTGTCTCCTCGTAAGAAGGGAAAGCTCCCACCGTTGTACCAAGACCTTGAGAGGCACGATGATCGAAAGTTGTGGAGAACAGAGGAAGGCGATGTTAATATCACTATCCTCTTCCCCAGTGGAGCCTAAAAAAAATAAAATAATAAAATAATAATATATATATACATTTGAACTTACAGAGCATGACAAAAAAAGGTGTTGTCATTTGTCGAGTCTAAAAAATATTACCTATTGGTGCATTGCCTATTGGGACTCAACGAGAAGGAAAGGAACTGGTTGTTGGAGCTGCTTGGTGAGAACTGCTCTGCTCGGCTCAGTGGGAACTGCTCTCCCCCTGCTAAGGGCACCCGATGGAGGTGGACACAAAGGATTCACGGGAGTCCTCTGAGTAGGAATCTTAAAACTTGGGTGGAAACCCCTGGGGGGCCTGAAACCTTGAGCTTTGGAGGCCGGACGGGGAACTCCATACTCACTAAAAGGAGATCTCGGTGGCGGGAAGAATGATGGACAGAAAGACTGACCACGACTACGGGCAGATGGGGCAGTTTGGGATGTCTTGGATGGATGAGGAGGAGGGCCCCTGGCCGTGGGATGAGCAGGTCCAAAAGTGCCTCCCTCTGTTAGGGACTGCTTTGCATGGCCACCTTCTAGAGGGGAGGTTGCACGACGTTTCTCCCTCGGAGGGGAAGGGGGAACCATCAAGAATTCCTGACCAAGCACATGTGAATGTTGGGGATGCGTTGTGTAACGCCGAATGTTTTCATCACTTAGCAGCATATCAGACTCGGAAAGGGTGGGATGAGCCACTGCCCAGGACATTACAGAAGCAACCCCAAACGGCTTGGAAGGGAAACTCCTTATTTTCCAACTCCTCTTCCAGGAACTCCCAACCCACCAAACAGACATAAAGAAGAAATGCAGGTGCCACTCTTTTACAGAAGAGTAACGCCTTTCCAAGGAAGTGAGACATTTCTCAGAAGAATGATATTGAAAGCTACAGACGTTCCCATCAAGCTGGTTGATGCGATACTCTGACAAAAATTCCCGAGTAGTTTGATCGGGATAATCCTCCGAGGAATCACCAAGAGCAATCTGGAAGGCAACACAACTGGCCATTATGAAACACCAAGCATTGGGATTATGTTGCACTGAGGCCAGTCACAAGAAGTCCAAAATGTCCAGCACCTGAAGGCAGAAAGGTTACCATAGTTCGTCGGAAAACATATGGGATAAAGTGCAACCTTTGTCACCAGGCTATTGGCATCTACCACTGAGACACGAGGACTATGAGCATCCAGAATGGTATCAGGAGGGATATGGTATGACCTTCGAAGTAAACGAAGGTCATCACCAGTCATAGCCGACGTCCACCATTTCCAAGCAAAGAAAATGAAACGAGCTTCAATATCGCCGCTGTTAGTCATGATGAAGGAAATAGAGAGGATAGAACCTTGAAGTTTCAGAAAGAAAAAGAGAGAGGACGTAGTAAAAATGGCAGAGAAGAGAAGAAGGAGGAAGAAATGGGTCTAAATAGTGCCATCTAATTAATTGCCTGTCATGCATCTGCATATTACTATTATTGATATGTGTCATGATTTATTCAACTATGCTATGTTCTATGTTATGCTGCGTAATTTGAAAGCAGGGTTTTTGGTATATATAATTTTGTGTGGGTGTGTGCGTGTCACGACCCCAAGTCGAGATGAGGTATTATCTCGGTAGAGCTCTTCTGGTCTCTCAGGAGCGTGTAAAACTGAGTGACATCTTCTGGCGACAGCAGGCTCTGCCAAGACAGTAATGCTCTTGGTACGACTTTAGAGCCCCTCTGCTTGTGGGGCTAGAAGATGCCTGGTGCGGCGCTGGGCATCGTCTATAATGAAGTCACACGCACGGTTGTTACTCGTGATGTGACAAAGAGAGCCAGGGTGTGCGGGTGGTGCCGAAGGGAGACCATGGTGTTCACAATAATAAATGATTGTATTTGGGCATAAATGGAATTTTTGGCATGAGGGGTCCTAATAAATGCATTTTTGCGAAGGTGGTAAAAATGACTATTTTGAGTAGTTTCTTTCATAATTGCTGAACACGTTTGCTTGTATAATTTCATGCTTGAATCTCTTGGTTGTTGTTCTGTTGATTTATTTACTGAGATTGCAAAATCTCGTTGTGGTATGCCTACTTATGGAACCGTAGACCTTAATACAGAAGATGGTTATAGGCAAGAGGGACCAACCCCACCAAAGGAGTGAAGACTTGGGGACTTCTTCCTTGTGCTGTTGCTGTGATGTTGCTTTCTTTTATCTAGTCGGATGATTGTATTAATTTATGGATTTTTTTTGTTGGAGTTTGTAATTTGAAATTCTGGTACTCTTTGCAGTTCAGACTGTAACACCTTGCTCCTCCCTTCTGACGTACATTCTTTCTTTCTGATGTAAGGCTTATTCTTTCTGACGTTAGCAAATTCTGAGGGCGGAAATTATGCAACAGTCCACCCCTTCTCTCTAACGATGCGAACCTCGTTATGCATGTCGAACCTCAATGGCATGTTTCAAAAGATATTATGTGATATCTAAACTACGCCCTATGTTTTAAATGTACTGGAAATATTTATATGAGGTATTTCCAGTATTATTGAATTAATGGAGCTTTTCAAAAATATTATAATTGTCAGAAATCATTTTAATATCATTTATTAAAATGATTTTAGTTATTTAAAATATTATGAGATTTAAATTATGTTTAAAACTCTAATTAAATTAAATGATTTTTTTCCTTAAAGATATTAAATAAGACTGAATCATTTTATTAATGATGAAGGAATATTATTTTATAAACTAAAGTTAGTTTAAATAATATTCTACCTCTATTCCTCTCAGTGCTTTTAATTAAGTTAATATTTACGTATTTTCAAATCAGTGTTTTATTCCTCCACTGTTAGATCGTTTTGAGGATCCCAAGATGAGGGGTCTGGATTACATACTGAAGCCCCCTCTCTTTCCCCTCACCTTTCCCTCCCCTTTATCTCTCATCCCTTTCCCCCCAACGTACGATGTAAGCCTCTCCCCCTCTCACTGATTCTTCCATGGCCTAGCCCTGTGCTGTTGGGTGCCGCCTGGCCTCACCGCCGTCGCCACTAGCCTCCCCCTCACGCCAGCGAGCTCCCACCAGCAAACTCAGCTCCCACCTTGCAGCTGTCCTTCACCACACACGCTTGTAGAGACCCAAGCATGGCTTCATCGTGTGTAGCTCTAGCGCCAACGTACGCGGCCTCCACGCCCACCAGGCACCACCGTGAGCTTCCCTTTCCCTCCCCCTTCCTCCTCCACTTGACCCGAGGCCCATAGCCTCTCTCCTCTGCACGGGCTTTCTCCCTCCCTCACGCACGGGTTTCTCTCTTGCACCGCCACCCAAGGTGTCCATCCGCCGTCTTGAGCTTCCTCTTGCCACCATCGGCCTACCCCAACCACCCATAGCCCCGATCTACCCCTCATGTGTGCTCACTCTCCCCCACTCTCCCACGGCTCCTCTCCACCCATTGGCTAGACCTGCTGCCGTAGGCCATCGTGGCGCCACCCCAATGCCACCACAAGCGCCACCAGCAACCCTAAGCCCCTCCATGGCTAGCCACGACCTGCCAAGCCCCTCTCTATTTTCCATGCCTTGAGACCCATGACTTTAGCTCCTCCACGAGCCGTCGTGTCTCCGATGTGTGCCACCTTAGCACCACCACGAGACCAGCACTCCAGGACCACGACCCGACCCTCCTACACTTAGATCTGCACCTCTAGCCACCTCGAACGGCCAAGACAACCACTGTACGTGGCTAACCGCCACTGTACTTGTCTAGATACACCGTCGCCCCTCACTGCCACCTCGAGGCCACCACGAGCCCTTCCACGACCACACTTAGCTATTCAAACGTCCAAATAGCCACTGTATGTGGGTTAGCCACCACGTACGACCCTTCTAACATCATCGGCTGTGACGATCAGCGAGCAACGCATGGGTTATCCCGTCGATGGTATAACCCTCTATCCCTCATTATTTATGTTAGATGTTGATTAGTTGATTAGGTTGTGGACTGTGCTGTTAGTATTTGTGGAGTTCGCTGTATTATCATGTGCTGTATAGTGAAGTGTTGGGTGTAGTTGGGAAGTATCCTGTGAAGTGTTGTGGATTGTTCTGTGTAGTGTGGTTGTGGAGTATGTGCTGTATTGGTGACGTGGCAAGTAGAATGGGAAGAGTACACGTTGGGTGTACTCTGTGTGTGGCGTAGTGTGCATGAATGGAGTACATGCAGACTGTACTCCATGTGATGGAGTGATGCACCATATGGCGTGTATGCCATAGTGGTGATGTGGCATAGTGTGTGAGAAATGAGTATACATGGAGTGTACTCCAAGAGGTGCAGCGACACATCGTGTGGCGTGTCGCAGAGATAAGGATGGTTGTGTAGTTGATGGGCGTAGAGCATGGTGAGTAGTGTTGGGAACTGTGTAACAATGTTCCAAAATAGCTGTCATGTGGCCTGTAGTCTGAGGTGACAGGTGTCACCTAATTGACTTATGGCTAGGAGTATGGGTGAAGTAGTAGAACCCAGTATAAGAGTGTGCAGCGGAAGCATGACTGGGGAATGTCATGAAGTGACATGGTTACCAGGAGTCGTGCTTATGACGGGTGAGGAGTTAGCGTAGGCATGGCATAGCGGGATCGTGACGAGATATCACGATGTGTTAGGAGTACGTGAGGAACTGAACTTGTGACAAGTTAGAAGTTGGCATAAGAATGGCATAGTGGGATGTCAGGTGATGTGACAAGGTCACGATGTAGCTTGGGAGTAGTCTCGAGCTGTATGACGTGACATAAGGCGTGGTTGTGAAGGGAGTCTTGTCGTGTTAAGTGTTGGGATGAACTGTCAAAAGGGACGGGTAGCATGAAGAGTCATGCTAGTCGGGTTAAGAGAAGGTTGGTGTAGGAGTATGGCCCTTGTCCCTACGAGCAGGTGATCAACATGTTATATGTTGGTCTCAAGTGAGAAAGGGGTTAAGGTACGTGTGTAATGTGGTTAGACACATGTGCAAACGGAGTCACCATATGTAATGGATAATCTGTCCTGAGCATAGTTAAACAGTGCTTAAGCCTTAGAGTTGGCTTAGAGCCATGTGGCTTGTATGGATGGGAATGAGAATTAGTGTGAGCTAAGATGCATGAAGATAGTGATGGGTGTATTGTCTAGGATTGGGATGCATGATTCCATCGGTCGGAATCATCAATCGGAATGTGGTTAGTAAGAAGAGCAAGACAAATGTTTTTGTGTCTTAATCCTATGGTGAATCACGGGTTCACTTTAGTGATGAGCACTCGAGGCAAGAACGTCGAGTTGGGAAGAGATAGTGACCATAAGTGGTCCCCGAAGGTGTTAGCATAGTATAGGGCACATAAGAGCACGTGATAGAAGGAGAGCGTTTCAAGTGAAGTGTACCTCTATTTATAGTTTAAGTTGCTTATGCACTAGATAGAGAATGACATCAAGGTTATGTGTATGCATGTAGGTTACCATCTGACATGCACATGAATGGACTGCATGATATGAAAGCAGCATGGAGTCTAGGTAAGTATTGCATTCATACTCTTCTAGAGTTTTTCTAAAATACAAGAAATGAAACGAAACGCTTTTCTTTACGATGCTTTACAAAACGACACGAAAGATGTTTTACCGAAGCATGCTAAGTTTTCAAAGGTATAAGTATATACGGCCCCTCCTTGGCAGCCCCTTTTTAAGCACCCAAAGTATTAATTGTACGCATGTGAATGGATGACTATATGCTATATCTATTATATGTATTTTCTAAGAAAAACAATGTTGCTTTAACTGATGCTTTTACAGATGCCATGAAAGATGATA
>NC_049910.1:26553397-26553497 GCF_001411555.2 Juglans regia | reverse complement strand
TTCATAAGAAGGATTTGATTAATTAATAGCATGTGGAAGTGATTTAATCAAGTGATTAAACACAATGCTAGAAATCGGATTAAAAAGGGTTTGGAGGCCA